>NC_092718.1:183527179-183572792 GCF_047496885.1 Scyliorhinus torazame
CCACTATGCGTGAGATGAGTAATTCACGCCGGTGGGACTGGCCAAAACTGGACAGTCGCTCAGCCCATCGTTGCCCAGAGAATCGCTGGGGTGGGGCGCTGTCACGGCCCCCAACCGGCGTGGCGGGAATCCCGCCCCCACCCGGAAAGCACCGCTGCAGAATATGGATGGATAAGAAATGGACAATTATAATCTGCAAAAAAGATCTGTGGACTATCCAAAACAGTGGCTAAAACATCAAATTTAGCAAATTACAGATTTGGAGAGATTTGCTTTCAACAATGGTGAAAAATGGCCCTTGCAGATATGGGGCCAGTGGAGGCATGTGGGGGGGGGGGGGGGGGGGGGGGGGGGTGGCGGGTGGGGGGGGGGGGGGGCCTGTCTGGGCTCCAATATGTGATAATCATTGATTCGCCCCCGGGAACATGGATGGAGGGTTTCGCACCTGGCGGTGGGCGGGGGTGGGGAGGTTGGGCGATATGTTCCTTGAGGGGAGCTTTGCGGGTTTGAGGGGCTTGGAGGTGAAATTTGGGCTGGTAAGGGGAAATGACTTTAGGTACTTACAGGTGTGGGACTTTGTACGCAGACAGGTCCCATCCTTCCCACGCCTCCCGCCAATAGGGATCCAGGACAGAATAGTCTCTAGAGGAGAAGGAGGAGAGGGTAGATTCTTGGCTATCTACAAGGTGCTCATGAAGGGGGAAGAGTCCCAGACGGAGGAACTGAAACTCAAATGGGAGGAGGAGTTTGGCGGGGAGATGGAGGACGGGCTGTGGGCGGAAGCCCTGAGTCGGGTAAACTCAACCGCAACATGTGCCAGGCTCGGCCTGATTCAATTTAAGGTCGTTCACCGGGCCCACATGACGGTAGCTCGGATGAGCAAATTCTTTGGGGTAGAGGACAAGTGCGCTAGATGCGCGGGAGGACCAGCGAACCATGTTCCCATGCTTTGGGCATGTCCTAAGCTTAGGGGGTACTGGGAGGGATTTGCGGGGGTCATGTCCCGGGTGCTGAAAACAAGGATGGTGATGAGTCCAGGGGTGGCAATTTTCGGGGTTTCGGAAGACCCGGGAGTCCAGGGGAAGAAAGAGGCAGATGTTCTGGCCTTTGCTTCCTAATAGCCCGGCGGCGGATACTGCTGGCATGGAGGGACTCAAAATCCCCAAAGACCGAACTATGGCTTTCGGACATGTCAAGTTTTCTGGGTATGGAAAAATTAAGTTCGCCTTGAGGGGATCTGTACTGGGGTTCGCCCGATGGTGGCAACATTCATTGACTTTTTCGCGGGAGAGTGAAAGTCAGCAGGGGGAGGGGGGAGGAAGAGGGGGGGAGGGGGGAGATTAGAGTAGGAGGGCTAAATAGGCGGGTAGTGTCTAGGGGAGAGGAGTGGGCATGTGCAGTATGGTTTGATTGAAGTATTGGTTTTATATTGATGTTTGCACATCTGTTATCTGTAACTGTTTACAATGCCAAAAAATACCTCAATAAAATTGTTTGTTATAAAAAATAACAATGGTGAAAAATGGACTATCTTGGATTGGATGAACATTATGGGCTGGATTGTCCGTTCCTGAGACTAAGTGTTGACGCCGAGGCAGGATTCATGGACGTTTGCAACAGCAAAACTGGCGGTGAACCTAGACCGATTCAGCGACCATCGAGGGCCAGCACCGGCGCCACGTGGAACACAATTGATTCCAATGAAAAACCGTGCGGGATTTGCCGCGCCTGTGATTGACACTTGGGAGGCTTGACAAGTTGCAGCTGCATATACATATTACAACCCCACACACACTCATCTGCATAGCTGCCCTTCCGTCTGGGCCAATTGTGTTCCGTGCCCATCCACCCCGACCCCACAGCCCACCTCCTGCACGCCCCCCCCCCCCCCCCCCCCCCGCCCACTCCACCGGCCCTGGCAGAAGCCTCGCACAACTCTCAGCAAACTATGGCGATGTTGGACACTTTTCTTACCCCCTCTCTCCCTCAGCAGCCATGATGCCGATTCCACGATTTTTAAAAGCACAAGTGAACCGCACCATCTGGAACTTCGCCCATCAGAGGCGGAGAATCGCAGAGGCCCCAGAGAATACCGGGCCAGGCGCGCCAATGATGTGCAAATGGTGCTTACTGTACATGCATTCCAGCCTGCATTGACACCCCTGTCGAGATGACAGAGCAGTGCGATTTGGCGTCAAATCAGCGTCCACTGTGATTTTGGCGTCGGAACCTATTCGCCGCCCAATCGCGTTTCCTGATTTCGGCATCAGCCAATGGAAAATCCGTCCTATATATTTGAATAGCTGAGAAAATTGAGCAGATTGCAAAAAGGAGTGCCAGTCTGTTGTGCACTTCGTATTCCTGCCATAGTTGAACACTCCAGGTGAATAATTGTTCATCTGAAATAAAATCACACCTAGCTTAATGATTTGCACATTTCTCTCAATTACTTGTTCACATGATTATTCCACTCAATTTAACTGCTTTTCTCAAAAACCTGAGATTTCCTGTGAACTGAGAGCATCTCTAACTTTTCCCCGAGAACCCAAAAGGACACACTGAGGCATGCCAAGACAGGTAAACAGTTTTCCTTCCTGCCTTGAGATGTAGCAAAGTCCAATATCAATCACTCCATCAATAAAACATATCAAAGGAGTTATGAGTGTCAGAAATTTTGCCCCATATGTCCTCACATCAATATATTATTCCAATTCCATGGACCCTGAACTTGCCTTTTGTGTGGCACCTTATCAAGTACCTTTTGGAAAACCAAGCGTACTACATCTATTGGCTCAACTTTAACTACACTACCAGTTACAGCCTCAGCATACAGATAAATTTGTCAAACACAATGGGCAGAATTTTCCAACGCTTCCTGACCGCAGGATCTTGCGGTCCCTGCGAAGGCAACCCCTGGCGGCCGGATGGAGCGAGCCACACAAAGCACCGTAGACATCAGTAGGACCAGAAAATCCTGCCAGTGGCCAATAATGAGCCGCCCCGCTGGTAATACAAACACTACAAGGGGGGTGGGGGGGGGGGGGGCAGAAAATCCCACCCAATGTCTTTTTCACAAAATGTTGACTGTCTGATCATGCTATGATATTTGGAGTGAAAAAACAAGAATAGTTTGCAGAATTTATCCTATGACTGATGTCAAGCTAATTGGCCTGTAGCTCCCAGTTTTCTCTCTCCCTTCTTTCTTGGCTTGAAGCAATTACTAACATCCAATTTGCTAAGTTTCTTTTAGAATCTAGGTAATTTTGGAAAATCGTAACCAATGCACAATACATCCAATAACGCTGCAGCTACGTCTTTTAGAACCTTATGATGCACGCCATCACACACTGGGAACTTGTCCATTTTTAGTCCTCCCTGCTTTTCCAATACCAATACTTTTGCCCTTCAGGTATTGATTTCCTTTATTACCATCCCTGACCAAACCCCAACAGTGGCGAGGATACTGGACTGAAACTCCAATGTTTTAATTTATTTTAGGAATGTGCGGAAAGAATGATTCACTCCAGGAGACATTGCGTGAAAAAATAGAGCTTTGGCATTCCTAAAACAAAACTTTATTATGAATACAATATATATTAAACTTCTAACATCACACCCGAAAAGAACAGCTAACAATTACAACTTAACACTACTATACAATTTCCCATTAAGCAAGGAGAAAATAAACATGCAGGTCTCAATCTATCTTAAAATTAACAGGGTATATAGTTACACTTTCTTTGCAGAACAGGTTTGGCTCCTGTTGGAGCTCCTTCAGACTCTGGCTGAATATCTTCAAATAGCTGCTTCAGCTTGGTCGTTTCAGCCTCTTCCTTGTCATCAGACAAGACTGCTCTGCTTTAAAATATTGTTACTATTTTTAAAGTATTTTTACTGGGAAATAATTGTGGACACAGAGTCAGGTAGATAAGAATTCAGCTCCTCTCTCTCTCAAAGCTTCTCCAAAAACTCACTGCCTCTCTGACTTTCTGGGCTCCACCCAGCAATGACCCCACCTCTCCAACCTGAAAAACAAATTGGGCGGGATTCTCTGATCCTGAGGCTAAGTGTTGACGCAGTCGTAAACATCGTCGTGTTTTACGACGGCGTCAACAGGCCCCCAGGATCAGCGATCCTGCACCCTACAGGGGGCCAGCATGGCACTGGAGCGACTCACGCAGCTCCAGCTGCCGATAACAGCATCAAACGGACGCCGCTGGTCTGCGCAGGTGCGCTGCGACCGGCACAAATTCACGCAAGCACGCTAGTTTTTTTCTCCGCGCCGGCCCCGACGCAACATGGCATAGAGCTACAGGGGCCCGGCACGAGTAAAAGAGACCCCCACCAGGAGAAGGCCCCGATCGCGGGCCAGGCCACGGCGGAGGTTCCACTCGGGGTCAAACACCCCCTCCCCTCCCCATCAGGCCACCCCCCGCAGGATGGACGACGAGGTCCCGCTGGGTAGGACCACATGATGTGAACAGCGCCGGCGGGACTCGGCCCATCCCGCGCGGAGAATCGCCGGGGAAGGCCACGTAGAGCGACCCCTGACCGCACCGCGCCAATGGCGCCGATTCTCCGGTGACCGGAGAATAGGCGGACTGGTGTCGGGGAGTCGTCGCATGAATCGCCCCCCCCCCCCACACCCCTGGCGATTCTCTGACATCTCAGCTGACTGCAAGATTACCTTAACTCCCCATTGATCTCCACAGTCAATCCACTTCCTTCTGCTCAATTTCACCTGCCATTTCCTGGAAGCAAAACAAAATCCTTTTTATAACCATGACCACTGCAGCCAAACAAACTAAGCCTCCAGGCTTTTAAGTCTTAACTTGACCAAATATTTAGAAGCCAATATTCCTAAAAATCCTCCATTCGTCACACCTTCCATTCCCTGCTCATATGAGACTGTTGGTTACCCTCTGTTGCTTGAATGTAATTAGTGTCTTCTACTGTGAAGACAGACAGAAACTATTTGAAATTTGACCATTCCCTATGATAGTTTCCTATCTCTGCCTCTAAAGGACCAATGTTTACTTTTGCTACTCTACTTGGTATATACTTGCAAAATCTCTCACAATCTGTTTTTTATATCCTGAATGGAGTACGCTAATCTTCTACCTTTCTCCTTCTTATCAACTTGTTGATGATCCTTTGTTGGTTTTTACAACTCTATTGATCTTCAGATGTATGACAATTCTTTGAAACATTACAAGCCTCTTTTTAACTTGATACTATACTTAACTTCTCCAATAATCAAATTGCTGGCTCATTTTGCTTCCCTTTTGACTTTTTTTTAAATGAAATGTATTGTTGTCAAATTATTTGAGTCCTTTCTTTAAAGAGGTCCTATCGGATTGTTTCCCCGGCCTAGTTTTCCCAGGTGCTCAGCACACACATACCCGTTTCCTGCTGATGAGAATGTGTTCTGCAAATACTGTCCAGATCGCTGCCTCATCACACCCAGGATTACATAGAACATAGACATTGAACATAGAACAGTACAGCACAGAACAGGCCCTTTGGCCCTCGATGTTGTGCCGAGCATTGTCCGAAACCAAGATCAAGCTATCCCACTCCCTGTCATTCTGGTGTGCTCCATGTCCGACTCCACTATCACAGCAGACAGTCCATTCCACACCCTAACCACACTCTGAGTAAAGAACCTACCTCGGACATCCCTTCTATATTTCCCACCCTGAATCTTATAGTTATGCCCCCTTGTAACAGCTACATCCACCCAAGGAAATACTCTCTGAACTCCACTCTATCTATCCCCCTCATTATCTTATAAACCTCTATTGTCGCCTCTCATTCTCCTCCGCTCCAAAGAGAAAAGCCTTAGCTCCCTCAACCTTTCCTCATAAGAACTATCCTGCAAACCAGGCAGCATCCTGGTAAATCTCCTTTGCACCCTTTCCAGTGCTTCCACATCTTTCCTATAATGAGGTGACCAGAACTCCACACAATACTCCAAATGTGTTCTCACCAGGGTCATGTATAGTTGCAGCATAACCCCGCGGCTCTTAAACTCAAGCTCCCTGTTAATAAACGAGAACACACTATAAGCCTTCTTCACGGCTCTATCCACTTGAGTGGCCACCTTCAGAGATCTGTGGACATGAACCCCAAGATCTCTCTGTTCCTCCACATTCCTCAGAACCCTGCCGTTGACCCTGTAATCCGCATTCAATTTTTTCTACCAAAATGAATCACCTCACACTTATCAGGGCTAAACTCCATCTGCCATTTTTCGGCCCAGCTCTGCATCCTATCAATGTCTCTTTGCAGCCATAGTACATACAGTGCAGAAGGAGGCCATTCGGCCCATCGAGTCTGCACGGACCCACTTAAGCCCTCACTTCCACCCTATCCCCAAAACCCAATAACCCCATCTAACCTTTTTGGACACTTAAGGGGAATTTAGCATGGCCAATCCACCTAACCTGCATGTCTTTGGACTGTGAGAGGAAACCGGAGCAAACCCACGCAGACACGGGGAGAACATGCAGACTCCGCACAGACAGTGACCCAGTGGGGAATCAAACCTGGGACCCAGGCGCTGTGAAGCCACAGTGCTAACCACTTGTGCTACCGTGCTGCCCATGTACGCTGGTAGCCATTTTCGGGGTCTCAGACTCGCTGGAGCTGCAGATGGTGGTGGTTGGAGGGTGGGGGATGCCTTCACCTTTGCTTCGCCTCGCTGATAGCCCGGAGGGGAGTTCTGTTTGGGTACAGGACTCCGGCTCCGTCCAGTGCCTCATCCTGGTTGAATGACATTTGAGTTGTTGTACTTCGAGAATAAGGTCAAGTACATCATGAGGGAGGTAAATAGAAAACTTCTACTCGGGTTGGCAGCAAGTCATTTCCTATTTCGAGGAGCTAGTCACTGTCAGCCGTTTTCTTTTGAGTTGGCTAAGTTTTGATTTTGTTTTGCGGGGTGGGATTGGGAGTATTTGTTATGTGTTGTGGTTTTACTGTGTTATAATGAAACATTTTCTGAATAAAAATATATAATTTTAAAAGTCGATCTACTTCTGCCTTATTCAAAGACTCCGCTTTCGCCGGGCGGGATTCTCCGAAATGGAGGCAGAGTAGAAACGGCCCCTATCCCGATCGATTCAGGACCCGATAATGGGCTAGGAGCCCCGCAAGAAGATGTCAGACGGATCTTGCGGGGCTGCGGAAGAAAGGAAGTCCTCCTTCAGAGAGGCTGGCCCGACGATCGATGGGCACCGATCGCGGGCCAGACCCCATTTGAGGCCCCCCCCCGGTGCAGGATCCCCCCTCCCCCCCCCCCCCCCCCCACAGGCCGCCCCCCCCCCCCAGGCGTTCCCGCGCTGTTCCCGCCGGCAGCGACCAGGTGTGGACGGCGCCAGGGAGAACCCGCCGTTTTGGGCTGGCCGCTGGGCCCATCCGGGCCTGAGAATAGCAGGGGTGCCGGAGATTCGCCATTTTGGGTGTCTCGGGCGATTCTCCGGCCTGCGCCGCACGGAACACGACGGGGCTGTTCTTGCTGCTTGGGAAAATCGCGGGAGGGCGTCGGACCGGCGTCACGGGAAAATTTGGCGACCCAGGCGATTCTCCCAACCGGCGCAGGAGTGGAGAATCGCGCCCCCCATCTCTGGAGAAAGGGGCGGGATTCTCCGAGCCTCCGTGCCGGAATCGCACTTGGCGCGGGGGCGGAGAATGGGGGGTCAGACCCGCGATCGGGTCAGATGCCTTTTCGAGATTGTCCACGGACTGGAGAATCGCCACCAGTCACGCGAGCACGGTCGACGCGGCGCCGGTCAGGGGCTATTGAAAGAAGTTAATGAGCCAGCATAATGGTAGGTTTTTTTCAGCTTTTTCTGGTCTGGAAAAATTTCCGTCAATGGGAAAAGTGTCGGCATCACTTTGCTCCCTTTAACAGAATTAAATTAGTGAGGAAAATACAAAGAGCTTCAATATTAAGCAAAGAAGCAACGAATAATAAAATGCCTTTCGCAGATACTGCCTTGAAATGGCATTGAGCAAAGAGTAGTGCATGGACACTAAATAGCTTGTGTTAAATTCACTATTTTAACAAAGTTATTAACAAGCTTACTTGTTAATTAGGTCACTAAGACAGAGAGAGACAAAGAAATTTATTATGAATGAGTATTGGCTTTGTAAGCCATAATTTTAATGCCACTAAAGGGTTCTATGAGTTGCCATATGAGGCAAACTCTGAGGGTAATTTCATAGCAGAAGAGCCATCTCTCCAGTCGCTACTCTCTGTGAAAAGCGGCTGGGAAGTTTAAGCGTCTGAAGATGCATCTATCGTGGATGGCCCCTGGGCGCATGGTCACAGATGATCTAGACATTGAGGGAGTAGTAATCCTTCTGGTTCATGTGGTACCAACTCTTGCATCACCTGGCACAGGGGAGTCCAGTGTCCTTCAGGCCGAACGTAGTTTTCTCATGAACTGGTCCTCTGACACCTGGAAGTAAAAGGTTCTATAGCGGAAAACCCGTGGCTGGTAGTGTCTCCTCTGAGGCTTTGCCATCTGCGGTCCTACTCCAGGACGATCAACAGGCCCTGCCTCCCTTCCACTGCAGGGCGTTGGTCCTGGATGCATGCAGCCGCATGTTGAAGCTGATGTTCAATCACAATCAAAAGAACTGTCAACACGACTGGCTCCATGATTCTCCTAAATCAAACACTGAAAGGACAAGAACATCAAAGTGGATGGTGAGGTCTCCTGACAATAATCTGGCCTACAGTCCTCCTCAGGATCTGGGACATCCACCCATGCGCATCCCCTTTGTGAGCACCTTTCCAATGAGCCTCAATCCCACCCCTGCCACACAATAGCTACTTCCTCAAAGTTGCCCCTCTCAACTCCACCTGAATGAAGCGCTTTGACCTTTGAGAGCCTCAGCGGGCCACGTGTCCTCTCCCAAGGTGAGCGGTGAGGGCAGTTGAGTGCATTAAATTTACCTCATGGGGGAACAAGACTCTGCCTCCTGTCATCACAGATGAGCGCTTTCACCATAACGTCACATTGGGAGCTAACTTTCCAACTATTTTGTATAAAATCAATTAAAGCAAATCAAACGAACTAAGGGTTTGATTTTCAGAAGAGTGCACAGTTTTGCTTGTAGCTGATGAACTTGGTCACCGCCTTTGTCCTCTCCAACACGTGCTTGGCAAGTTCCCAGGGCAGCAGCAGGTGCACGGCAGTCTGGATCTTCTGGAAGCTGAAGGTGCTGCACTTGCTGTAATGGGCTAGGCAGGAAGCCTCACCCGCGATACGCTCAAAGATGCCATTGATGAACAACTTCATGATGCTCATGGTCTTGGAGGAGATGCCGATATCAGGGAGAACCTGCTTCATCACCGCTGAGTAGATGGAGTAACTCCCCTTCATGGATCGCCTCCTCTTCTTGCTGCCATTGGTTGGTGTTTTCTTCAGAGCTTTCTTCCCGTCCTTCTTGGTAACTGCCGGCTTCTTTTCATCACCCATCCTCAAGTAAAATTTCACAAACGGAGTAAGTAAGCAAAGGGTTACCAATTGGGTGTCAATCAGTGGCATGGCCATGCATTGCAGTGCTGATTAAATTGGCACAATTAACCCATCAAGGAAGGATCAGGGACCTAATTAGGCAATTAGCGAGGCATGCTTGATGTGTGTGAAGACTAAAACTTACAGTCAACATCATTCTTAGATGACACCCTCATTCCCCTAACTCTCAAAGGTGCGGATTATACAAACCTTCCAACTTGAACAGCCAGCCACCCATACATTAAACCCGGACAGCCTGGCCTCCATAACCAGTAGCCTTGAACTTCAAGACAGTTCATGCCCTCAAGCTTGAAAGTGCTGCCTGAGTGTGGGGGTTCATCCTAACTGCACTCCCATGTGAGGGTTTTCAGCCCCTAGAGCCTGGGCACCCCTGTCAGAGTCCCCCACGCTGTCCATGCAGCCTGACATCTCACGGGACACCACCGAGGGACCTTGAAGTTGCTCCCCGGCGCAGACCCTATGGATTCACCTGTTACCACCCACTTTCCAGCTGCGACTCTAGAAGGGAAATCACTCAGCGGTGCTATCACCACAAGCGTAGAAAGGAGGACACAGGAAGTGCTGCCTGCAAACCAACCACTGCACCCTTTTGAACCTGGAGGCTCACAGCCATGAAGGGTTGCGAAGGCCTGCGAGCAACCCCTCCCCACGAGATGTCAAGACTGAAGTCCACTCTCCGGCCCTGAGTTCCATCTATCTGGGTCCCCCATATCCTCTCTGGTGGCCCCTCTGCTTTTGGCACTCTGGATGGTCATTGCGACCTGAGCATTCATCTCCAATGTCACCTTCGAGTTGCCAGGTTCTCGTTTTTATACAGCTGTTGTAACTCATGTCATGACATCATGCCGGTGCCCAATAAATATTTAGTGAGGGGTGGGAGAAGTCCCGGTGGGAGGGCTCACTAATGATATGTTGATGTATTTAAATGAAGTTCTCGACCTTCTGTGATGGGATTCTCATCACGTCAACAGAGAGGGGCCTGGAAAATCGGGAACGATTCCGAATCTTGCCGTATTTTGTGCCCGGGTCAACTTACTTCCTTGCAGCTAATGCGAGCTGAAAGATGACCCCCTCCATGTATCTGTTTGGGCCTTCTGTTGTTAGGCAATGGCCCAGTTTTTCTACTTTGTTTTAAATTTGCCTAAAACACGTCCAAGCATCATAAACTTCATTAAAATGCAGCTACGCATACAAAGCCCCAGACCTTCTGTCGCCACTCAAAGATGAAACTAAATGCCAGGTTTCACTTTCTTTAACCCATAAATGGAGAAATATAAATTAAACTGAAACTTAAAGCTATACCTTATTCCTAACACATATAAATACACATTTAACTATCGCTAATTCCTAACACTGCATCAGATTGTTTACCAATAGATCAAAATTAGAGCAAAGAGAGGAACAAAAGATATTCATTTGAATTGAACGATTATTTTCCCTGCATTGTTCTCCCCTATCTGCAGACGGTGCTGACTGTTGTATTTTATTGAATCATCTGACTGTCACGCCATCTCATAAGAAAGGAAGTTCACACCTAGACAAGGTTACAAATAGATTTGGATGAAAAGTTTAGGGAGATTCAATAATCTTGAAACCATGCGAGCATAAAGAAGTCATAAAATGTCAAAACTAGGAGAACAATGAAAGAAAATAAATTTAAGCGGAGATGAATGAAGAGAGGTTTCAATTTGAAAATGCAGATTAGAAAATACTGAAACAAAAAACCCAGGAAATGCCATAAACACTCAGCATCCAGTGTGGAGAGAGGAACAAGTGCGGGTCCATAGCCTGTCATCAGAAAACAAGTGACCAACCTGAATTGTTAATTCTATTTCTCTCGCCACAGTTGCTGCCTGACCTACTGCATTATAGAATCACAGAAATTTACACACGGGGGAGGCCATCACATTGTTCTGCCCGTGCCTAGTCTCACATTCTCTATGTTTGTCAATCACCCTATAAGCTCCTGATCCGTTTCCAGCATTTTCTGTGTGCAGACTGCACCAGGCAATCACCCAAGGTCGAAATCGAACCCGGGTCCCTGGCACTGTGACAGAATGATCGCAAGGCACTATGCAAAAACAAAGAAAACTAATAAATTCCAAGTCAGCTCGGTATTCTTCTTCAATCTCTTGCTCTGCATCACCCCTTCCCTCATGTTGTCAGCTGAGATAGAGACATGTGCTGACCTTAGTGCTTTTTGATCAGCTTGGTGGTTGTCCTCTGCCTCCTAGAGGCCTGGAGATCCCCAGTATATTGAGCACAGGAGTCTCCTCTGTCATTGCAGCTACTGAAGCATTAGTGTCACTGGCAGAAGGACTGGAGAGTTGCTGTCTACACCAGGAGTGTCCTGGCAGGAGTCTCCAGATGCATCAGGTTGCACAGGTTCCCCCCCCGTTCACCCAAGGACCTGGTGATTGTCGTGTTGGGTGTTCCGCTATACAGACGAACCAACACGGTTGCAGATGGTACAACTCTGTTTTATTACTATCAATAACAACATCTGTAAACTTATGACTGTGGTTCGTTCTTTACCCTTTAACCTGTGGACCCAGCCCTTACACTATCTCTGAGAGGCACTCAGCACATGGTGTATGTCTGAGTGGCTTGCTGTGAGCTCTGTGCCCTGAGCTGTCTCCTGCTGGAATGAGCGGGAACTGTGGTGTTCCCCGTTTTATAGTGCGTGTGCTCTTGCTTGTGATTGGCTGTGATGTTGCGTGTGTGTTGATTGGTCCGTTGATCAGTCCATCAGTGTGTATGTGTGTTTGCACCATGATGTTTATCTGAATATCATGACAGTGGTGAGTCCAGGCACCTCACTCTCTTCGCACCCAGCCATTTCTCCTCAGAGCTCATCATGGGAGCTATGGCATGCAGGTCTGTTAACATTTCTCCTATACACTGAATGGTCTGCTGGATCAGGCTCTCAAAGAGGTTTGCTATTCTCTCCATGGAGGAGACCAGGTGCACACAAAGAGCTATGCACATGAAGGGCTGGGCGGGGGAGGCTGGGAGGGAGAGGGTTGGGAGTGGAGAGGAAAAGGGGTGGAGATGGAGGGAGAGGGCTGGGAGTGGGGAGGGTGAGGAGTGGGGAAGAAAAGGGGTGGAGATGAGGGGAGAGGGCTGGGAGTGGGGAGGGATGGTGAGGAGTGGGGAGCAAAAGGAGTGGAGATTGAGAGAGGGCTAGGAGTAGAGAGGGAGGGAGAGGGGTGGGGAGGAAGGGAGAGGGCTAGGAGTGGAGAGGAAGGGAGAGGCTTGGGGAGGAAGGGAGAGGGCTAGGAGTGGAGAGGGAAGGAGAGGAGTGGGGTAGGAGGCAGAGGAGTGGGGAGGAAGGGAGAGGGCTAGGAATGGAGAGAGAGGGAGAGGCTTGGGGAGAAAGGGAGAGAAGTGGGGAGGAAGGGAGAGGGCTAGGATTGGAGAGGGAGGGAGAGGAGTGGGGAGGAAGGAGTGGAGAGGGAGGAAGAGGGCTCGAGTGGGGGAAAAAGAGTGTGGAGGGAGAGGGTTGGGACTGGGGAGGGTGAGGAGTGGGAGGGATGGAGGGCTGTGAGGTGCTGAGCGGGTGGGAAGTTATTCATGGTCTAAGTTCTGTTGTCCCTTTTCTGATTGTTAAGATTTAAACCGGCACCTCTTAAATCTAACTTTGAAATCAGAATTGTTGTATCGGTGTATAATTTAGAAATGTCCTCGCCGTGAATTGAAAGTGGAATATTCCCGGTTTTGAGGGTGCTGTTTTGTGACACCTGTTTCTCGGAGCAAGACAACTAAATGTTTACCCATGAATGTCTGAGTTAAGTGAGTTATGATTGGAAATTGTGTTTTGTGGCATTATCACATGCACACAATGTGCTCAGATTAAATTCCCTTGTTGTATACCTTAGCTGCTGTGATTCCATTAAGACTTCACCTGATAACATTGCAGTCTATTTCCAGTCAACCATCTTGACCTTTAGTAGGATTATATGATTGTATCCCATGACATTCCGTATGCTTTTATATAACAAACACCAGATCAGTGATCAAATGTAAGACATCAAAAGCTAAACATGAATCTTAATTTTAGCTGAAACCTCAGTTCTTTTCTGGATTGCAAACTGCAACTCTATAAAAGTTGTATTTTTAAACAACAGTAAAATCTGTTCTGAATGATTACTTTACTCCCATGGAATTAAAAAAAAAATCATATCTATGGAATTAAATTAAATGTTTTAAATGTTTTTCTGTTATAATTAAGCAGTTTTTTTAACCTTTGAAACTGGGAATTACTTCGCTGTAGAACATTTCAACATCTGGGGTGGCATGGGAGTGCAGTGGTTAGCACTGCTGCCTCACGGCACTGAGGACCCAGGTTCGATCACCGCCCCGGTGGCCGTGTGGAGTTTGCGCATTCTCCCCGTGTCTGTGTGGGTTTCACCCCCACTACCCAAAGATGTGCAGGGTAGGTGGCTCATGCTAAATTGCCCCTTAATTGGGGGAAAAAATGTTTTTTCAACATCTATTTCCTACACCAACGGGCACTGAATATTGAAGCCAAAGTCCCAAAAACAAACAAAAGTGTGACACAGGAGAAATCCATTCACCTCATCAGCCTAAATCCTTACAGTGGATCATGCACAGTTTACCCCAGTGACATGTAGCCCACTCACCAGCCTAGGTTGCCTGAATGGCCCTCCTTCATCTCAATGAGCCACAAGATTGAGAGTGGGCATGTTCATCAACCATGGGCCCACGAATAAGACTGAATACATTTAATACACACCGCATATTTAATAAGTTATAGAAAATGGTTAATCATTCATATATTAAGAGAATTATTAACTTCAAATGGTAGAAACAAAATAATTTAAAATAATTTTATTGGACACAGAGAGAGCTCAAGGCTCTCCAATCAATGTTGTGAGCAATCAACATGCACCTTGCTTCACTTGCTCTTGTTTTACATGCATTTCATTTCAGTCACACCCGTAAGAAAAAAACTGCGTGCACGGAAACCAGAGGAATGTGGCAACCCTGCGAGCGGGCATCGGTCAACACTATGTTTTGTGGGCCGCATGTGGCCTGAGCCACAGGTTACACACCACTGGTTTTCATTTTCCTGGATCAATCATTGCTTAAACTACTGAAGGATGGAATTTCCAGGAAGGACTTTTCAGAAGGAAAGGTTCTGAGAGACATCATTCAATATATGAACCTCGAATTGGAGTTGAGTTAAAATGGCAGGACGTAAATTAACATCACGATCAAAATGGATGGCCTTTCTTGAGTCCGGATTTGGAGAATCTTACTAAGGAACCACTGCTGGTACTTCTTGAATTCTGTGAGGTGCCTTCTGCAGGTTGTCCAACTCTCTGAAGAATACGGATGTTTGGGAATCACTGCTGCCCAGCAAACTATGACCTTAATCTTAGGTTTGAGATCCTGGTCCTCAAGTACTTTTCTCCTCAGTTGACCAAAGGTTGAGCTGGCATTGGAGGCAATGATGAATATTGTTTTCTATGTCTGCCTTTGTCGAGAGGAGGCTCTGAAGTTACAGAAAATGGTCTGCATTTCCAGGATGTAGCCATTGACCTTAATCAACAACAGGAGGTTTGGGGCCTGACCACCATCTTTCTCGGCACCCTGTCCCTTACCCCCACCTTACCTCTATACAGAAATTGTCAGATTGCTTGTCTGACACCCAGGACTGGGTGAACAGACATTTCCTCCAACTATTGTCTTCACGCCCTGGTATGTTCCCTGCAGCATGGAATACAAACAAATTGCTCCAAGGCAACAATGTTATTTTTCGTTCAATGGGTTAGTAACAGTCACTAACAGTACAATGGAAAAAAGGGTCAAAATATCTCAAGGGTATTTTAATTTCATGAAACACTCAAAAGTTAAAACATTTTGTTAATGTTAAAGCACCTCATTCATCACTATTCTCAGAATGATAAAACAGTACTGTATAAAAGGAGAACATTCAATCCATTATTCCAGTGACGTTTTTTGACAATTCTATTAAATTAGTCACACCCTTTGTTCTATCCTCATTACCCTGCACATATTATCTCTCCAAGCATTTATCAAAATGCTTGGATAGTTATCTGAAGAGAGATCATTTGCAAGGCAGTGGGGGAAAAGGCAGCGGTGTGGCATCAGGTGAACGTTCCTGGCAAAGACCCAGCATGATGGGGTGAATGGCCTCCCTTTGTGCTGTAACCATTCTATGATTCTGTACCATCTGGAAAGGAGGAGTTAGACAGATTTTTAATTGGTAATGGGTTGAAGGGTTATGGAGAACGGGCAGGACAGTGGAGTTGAGGTCATGTTGGGATCAGCCATGATCACATTGAGGGTTTTTGGGCTCGGGAGGCTAAATTGCCTCCTCCTGCTCCTAGGCCATGTGTTCCAGGGAGGAGATGCTCTGGCTGATTCCACAATCCAGCTCTTGGTCTGTAACATTATGGGTGGCAGGTGAGGAACATATCAGCCATGACAGAATGGCGGAGCAGAGCCGATGAGCCGATTGGCCTAATTCTGCTCCTATATTTGATAAATTTATGAACTTATCTACAAACTTTGAGATGATGCCCTGTGTACCCAGGTCCAGGTCATTAGTGTACATGAGAAAGAGCAGTGGCCTTAAAACTGAGCACTTTGTACTTCTCTCCATTCTGAAAAATCGGTCAGTCTCTGATTTCTGTCTCTTTTTAAAAAAATAATTTTTATTAAAGGTTTTCATAAAATATCAATAATAAAATGAAAAAGGAACCCAACAGGGTTAAGTACAAAACACAGTCCAGAAAAACAACCCTCCATACCCCCCTCCCCCCCTGTACATAAATAATAAATTAACATTAACACCCCGACTTAATACAACAAGTATATACACCCCCCTCAGACCCTCCAGTGTAAATAACAAAAACAAAAAATAAAGTGAACCCCCCCCCCCCCCGAGTTGCTGCTGCCATTGACCAATGTCTACTGCTCTGCCAGGAAGTCTAAGAACGGTTGCCACCGCCTAAAGAATCCTTGTACCGACCCTCTCAAGGCGAATTTCACCCTCTCCAATTTAATAAACCCCGCCATATCGTTGATCCAGGATTCCACGCTTGGGGGCCTCGCATCCTTCCACTGAAGAAGAATACTTCGCCGGGCTACCAGGGACGCAAAGGCCAGAATTCCGGCCTCTTTCGCCTCCTGCACTCCCGGCTCCTCTGCCACCCCAAATATTGCGAGCCCCCAGCCCGGCTTGACCCTGGAACCTACCAGCCTCGACACCATCCTCGCTACGCCCTTCCAAAATTCCTCCAGCGCCGTGCAAGCCCAGAACATATGGGTGTGATTTGCTGGGCTCCCTAAACACCTAACACACCTGTCCTCACCCCCCAAAAAATGACTCATCCTTGTCCTGGTCATGTGTGCCCTGTGCAGCACCTTAAACTGTATGAGGCTGAGCCTCGCGCACAATGAGGAAGAGTTCACCCTCCCCAGGGCATCAGCCCACGTCCCTTCCTCAATTTCCTCTCCCAACTCCTCCTCCCACTTACCTTTTACCTCCACCACCGAGGCCTCCTCCGCCTCCTGCATCACCTGGTAAGTTTACGAGATCTTCCCCACTCCCACCCACCCCTCCGAGATCACCCTGTCCTGTACTGTGTGTGGCCGTAGCCGCGGGAATTCCACCACCTGCAGTCTGGCAAACGCCCTTACCTGTAAGTGCCTGAAGGTGTTTCCCGGGGGGAGCCCATACTTCTCCTCCAGCTCACCCAGGCTCGCGAACTTCTCGTCCACAAACAGGTCCCCCAACTTTTGTATCCCTGCCCTGTGCAAACCCTCCACCTGTTCTTCCTGGGGTGAACCGGTGGTTCCCCTGAAATGGGGTCCCCACCGAGGCCCCCACTTCCCCCCTGTGCCACCTCCACTGCCCCCAAACTTTGAGGGCAGCCACCACCATCGGGCTCATGGTATACCTCCTTGGAGGGAGCGGCAGCGGCGCCGTTGCCAGCACCCCCAGACGCTTACCCACACAAGACGCCGTCTCCAGCCTCTTCCATGCAGCCCCCTCCCCCTCCATCACCCACTTGCGCACCATCATCGCATTGGCAGCCCAGTAGTATCCACAGAGGTTGGGCAGCGCCAGTCCCCCCCTATCTCTACTCCGCTCCAGGAACACCCTTCTCACCCTCGGAGTCCCTCGCGCCCACACAAACCCCATTATACTTTTGTTACCCGTCTGAAAAAAGCCTTTGGGATAAACACGGGGAGGCATTGGAACAGGAACAAAAACCTTGGGAGCACCGTCATTTTGATTGACTGCACCCTACCCGCCAAGGACAGCGGCAACGCGTCCCACCTCTTGAACTCCTCCTCCATTTGCTCCACCAGCCTTGTAAAATTAAGCCTATGCGGGGCCCCCCAGCTCCTGGCCACCTGGACTCCCAGATACCTGAAGCTCCTCTCCGCCTTTTTTAGTGGGAGATCGCCAATTGCCCTCTCCTGGTCCCCTGGATGAACTACCAACAGCTCACTCTTCCCCATGTTGAGCTTGTACCCCGAAAAGTCCCCGAATTCCCTAACTGCCTCCCCTTCACAAACCCCGTCTTGTCTTCATGGATGATCTGCGCCACGCAATCCTCAATCCTCGTGGCTAAGACCTTCGCCAGCACCTTGGCATCTACATTTAGCAAGGAAACCGGTCTGTAAGAGCCACACTGCAGGGGATCCTTGTCCCGCTTCAGGATCAAGGAGATCAGTGCCCGGGACATCGTCGGGGGCTAAGCCCCCCCCCTCCCTTGCCTCATTGAAGGTCCTAACTAACAGCAGGCCCAACATGTCCACATATTTTTTATAGAATTCGACCGGGAAACCGTCCGGCCCCGGTGCCTTCACCGCCTGCATGCTTCCTATCCCTTTGATCAGCTCCTCCAGCCCAATCGGGGCCCCCAATCCCACCACCAGTCCCTCTTCCACCTTTGGAAACCTCAATTGGTCCAGGAAGCGGCCCATCCCTCCCTTCTCCCGTGGGGGCTCGGATCGGTACAGTTCCTCGTAGAAGTCCCTGAAGACCCCATTGATGCCAACTCCACTCCGCACCACATTCCCTCCCCATCCTTAACTCCCCCGATCTCCCTAGCTGCATCCTGCTTCCTAAGCTGATGCGCCAGCATCCGGCTTGCCTTTTCCCCATACTCGTAAATCGCCCCCTGGGCCTTCCTCCACTGCACCTCTGCCATCCTGGTGGTCACCAGGTCGAATTTGGCCGGGAGGCTATGCCTCTTCCTCAAAAATCCTTCCTCGGGCTCCTCCGCATACCTCCTGTTTACCCTCACCATCTCCCCCACCAGCCTCTCCCTCTCCCCCCGGCTCCCTCCGCTCCTTGTGGGCCTTGATGGAGATCAGC
Source organism: Scyliorhinus torazame (assembly GCF_047496885.1). Lineage (NCBI taxonomy): Eukaryota > Metazoa > Chordata > Chondrichthyes > Carcharhiniformes > Scyliorhinidae > Scyliorhinus > Scyliorhinus torazame. Next base: position 183,546,110 of record NC_092718.1, read on the forward strand.
TCTCCCCTCACCACCACCTTCAGTGCCTCCCATACCATCCCCACTCGGACCTCCCCATTGTCGTTGGTCTCCAGGTACCTCTCTATACTTCCTCGGACCCGCTCGCTCACCTCCTCGTCCGCCAACAGCCCCACCTCCAAGCGCCACAGCGGGCACTGGTCCCTCTCCTCCCCCTTCTCCAAGTCCACCCAATGCGGGGCGTGGTCTGAAATGGCTATTGCCGAATACTCAGTATCCTCTACTCTCGCTATCAGCGCCCTACTCCAGATGAAAAAGTCGATTCAGCAAAAGCCTTATGAACATGTGAGAAGAATGAAAATTCCCTCGCCCCTGGCCTTGCAAATCTCCAAGGGTCCACCCCTCCCATCTGGTACATAAACCCCCTCAGCACTCTAGCTGCCCCCGGCTTCCTACCCGTCCTAGACCTGGAGCGATCCAGTGCCGGATCCAGCACCGTGTTAAAGTCTCCCCCCATTATCAGGCGCCCCACTTCCAAGTCTGGGATCCGACCCAACATACGCCGCATAAAACCTGCATCGTCCCAGTTCGGAGCATACACATTGACCAGTACCACCCTCTCTCCCTGCAACTTACCACTTACCATTATGTACCTACCGCCATTATCTGCCACAATGCTCGACGCCTCGAATGACACCTTCTTTCCCACCAAGATCGCCACCCCTCGATTTTTGGCATCCAGCCTCGAGTGAAACACCTGACCTACCCACCCTTTCCTCCACCTTACCTGGTCTGCCACCTTCAGGTGTGCCTCCTGAAGCATAACCACATCAGCCTTGAGCCCCTTCAGGTGCGCGAACACGCGGGCCCGCTTAACCGGCCCATTCAGTCCCCTTACATTCCAGCTTATCAGCCAGATCAGGGGGCTACCCGCCTCCCTCCCCCGCCGACTAGCTATAACCCCTCCTCGGCCAGCCACGCGCCCGCACCCCACACCCGGCCCGCACCCCCCGCAGCGGCATACCCCCGTCTCGACCCCCACCCCACTCGCTCCAGCTCCTCCTTGACCATAGCAGCAGCAACTCGGTCCCCCCCCCCCCCCCCCCGCCCCGGCTAGGACTCATCCTAGCTGATTTACTCCCCCCATTGCACTTCCGCAAGTCAGCTGACTCCTGCTGACCCCGGCCACTCTCGCCTCTCCTTCGACTCCTCCCATTGTGTGGCACACCCTCCTCTCCCCTCCCCATCCATAGGCTCTCCCCCTTCCGTTCTAAGCGCGGGAATCAGCCCTCGCTTCCCCGCCCCGGCCCCGCCCCCTCCAGTCTTCAGCGCAGGAAAAAGCCCGTGCTTTCCACCTACCAGGCCCCGCCACCTCTGATGCAGCTCCTTTTACAGGCCCGGTCCCCTCACCCCTGACTCGGGCCTCCCCCTCCCCCGCGGGGCCCCACCTCACCTCCAAGAGCCCCCCCGACCAACACAACCAAAACAGTACCCAACCCGCCCAAGCCACCCTCATCGACCCAAAAGAGAAAAAACACAAAGAAAAAGAAACCCGGAACAATAAAAAGGCCCCCCCTCGAAACAAAAATAAACATAGCATATCAACCGCAGTCCCCAATTGCCCGTCCCGACCCTCAATCTGTGTCCAACTTCTCGGCCTGAACAAAGGCCCACGTCTCATCTGGAGACTCAAAATAATGGTGCCGGTCCTTGTAGGTAACCCACAGTTGCGACGGCTGCAACATGCAAAACTTCACCCCCTTCCTGTGCAGCACCGCCTTTGCTCGATTGTACCCGGCCCTCCTCTTCGTCACCCCCGCACTCCAGTCCTCATATATCCAAACCTCCGCGTTCTCCCACCTGCTGCTCCTCTCCTTCTTGGCCCACCTGAGCACACACTCCCGATCGACGAACCGATGGAACCTCACCAGCACCGCCCGCGGAGGCTCGTTAGCCTTGGGCCTCCTCGCCAGCACTCTATGGGCCCCTTCCAGCTCCAGGGGCCCCTGGAAGGACCCCGCTCCCATCAGCGAGTTCAACATGGTGACCACATAGGCCCACGTCCGGCCCCTCCAGCCCCTCCGGGAGGCCCAGAATCCGCAGATTCTTCCGCCTCGACCGATTCTCCATCTCCTCGAACCACTCCTTCCATTTCTTGTGGAGCGCCTCGTGCGCCTCCACCTTTACCGCCAGGCCTACGATCACATCCTCGTTATCTGAGATCTTTTGTCGAGCCTCGCGGATCGCCACTCCCTGGGCCGTCTGTGTCTCCAGCAGCTTATCAATAGACGCCTTCATCGGCTCTAGCAGGTCCGTTTTAATCTCTCTGAAGCAGCGCTGAATACCCTCCTGTTGCTCCTGCGCCCACTGCATCCACGCTGCCTGGTCTCCGTCCGCTTCCATTTTGTTCTTCTTCCCTCGCACCTTCTTCGGGTCCACCACCACCTTTGATGTCGCCCCGCTCCTAGTTGAAGCCATATACTGACGGGGAGCTGTTGTAGACTGCTTCCCACACCGGGAAACGTCGAAAAAGTGCCGTTGGGGGCCCTGAAAAGAGCCCAAATGTCCGTTTTTGCGGGAACCGCCGAATGTGCGACTTAGCTCCGCATAGCCACAACCGGAAGTCTGATTTCTGTCTCTTGACCAAGTTTATATCCACGTAACCATCGCTCATTTATTTATTCCCATGGGCATCATTTCTGCTGACAGATTAATCATGCGGCACTTTATCAATTTGTTTTAATTCCATGTACACAACATGACACTCATCAACCTCTCCATTACTTCATCAAACAAATACCCCCCCGCCTTGTAGGATCCACTGCTAATCCTAGAGCACTCCTGATAAATAAAGTGCTGTTCACATTATGTTGCTGCTCCTGACAGTGTCAGTGTGGTGAAGTGGCGGTGTAAGCCAATGAGCAACTGCAAATATGTATTTAGCCTGACTCCGTCTACAGAAAGATAAGTGCCGAGTATTTGATCTGCCCCACTACGAAGGAAGCGAAGTAAGTAACTCCTACTCTCCGCGACCTTTATGATATGGTCAGCCGGGCCTGGGATTTCCACTAAACCACGGTGTGAAGGTGAGGTTTGCCGAGGCAGTTCCATTTTAACCTGGGTGTGCTGGGGTCGCCGCCCACGCATTCAACACAATGAGCGTGTCAAACGTCTCCCTGGGACACACCAATAGCTCTGTCACTTGGAGTTACTGCCTCGTTCTGTCGCTGGGAATCCCGCAGTTGGTGATCAATTTAATTTCTATCGGCTGCAACTGTTTGGTGATCCTGGCCATGGTCTCGGCGAGGCATCAGCACAAACCCATCTTCATTCTCTTTGGGAGCCTGGCCTTGTCCGACCTGCTGTCCAGCTCCTCTTCCTTTTGGATCGCCCTGCTCTTTCTCACAGAGCCCGAGGACACTGTGTACGGCTCGGCGGCACTGATGCACGCCTACGCTATCCTCGCCATCTCCATACTGTCCACCGTCTACAACTTGATGAGCATCGGCATTGAGCGTTACCTCACAGTGGCCGACTGTCTCAGACCCAGATACAGGATATCCCACTGTCAGGCTTGGCTGGCAGCCGGCACCAGCTGGTTACTGGCGGGGCTTTTTGGCGCGCTGCCTCTGATGGGTTGGAATTGCTTGGGCAACGAAGAAGCCTCTTCAGCTCTCTATCGGCCTCTTTGCATCGATTACTTGCTCTTCATTACGATCCCTAACTGTGTGGTGACCTTCGCTTGCTTAACCTTCACCTACGTTGCCATCATCGTCATTTTAAAGAGACAGAAGGGCATTATTGTAGCTCAAGGACATGTTAGTAACAGTTACAGGGTGGCTGAAGCCCATGTAGCAAAGACAAGTGTGGTTATTTGGATTATGACTGCGGTCTCCTACGCTCCGTTCTTTTCCAGCGTTCTCTGGGATGCAATAGATCACTCTCCCCTCGAGGACCTTCATATCCACATTTATGTTTTCAGAAACTTCACAGCTATGATGATAACGCTAAACTCTTTAGTTAATCCCATAGTCTACAGCCAGAAATTAAAGGGCTTGGGAAACACCGTTGGCTCTTTCAGGTGCCCTGTTAACAACAAGGTCCACATGCAAACAGCAAACAATGCCTGAATGTGTGACATTTACCCGGACCCCCTTATCTGATGGGAATAGAAAGGCACAGAGGTATCGCTCTTTGAATCAACATCTGGTTATATTTCAGCACCTGTGGACAGCGACAAACTACAGCACACTCAATATGGCTGGAATACAATTCTCAAACTTTAACTCTTCTCCACAGATGGATATTACCGGCTGGCACTACACTCCCACATTTTCTGTTTTATTTAAGATTTCCAGTATCCGCAGTATTTTGCTATTGTATCTATATGTCTGGTTTCAACTGACAGGAACAGCAGTTAACCCGGTTCCAGTAAACGAGGGGTTAGCTCAGCCAGCCTGCCCAAGGCATGCCTAAATCTTTCAAGCTTAAAACAGGGATAGTTTAGCAATTATTAACTACCCCCCTCCCCCGCCCTCACCCCGCCAGCTATTAAATCTATGCACAGTGCTCATTGTAACTAAAACAAAGTATGATTCGCGCCTAGTTTAATTCAGTTTTCAAGTTAGCTGAATCATAGAATCCCTACATTGCAGAAGGGGGCCTATATTTGGCCCATCCATCTGTACCGACCCTCTGAAAGAGCTAATGAGCAATGAGCTAAGGACATTTTCCAATCGTTAAAAACTCTCGAGCAATGTCTGACACAAGCGGGGGAAGGATACGATCTGGAAGTTATACAGTCTGTGCTTGCTATATCGCACCGTTGTCCCTTATACAAAGCGGGTTTCACTTTGTAACCACGCAAGCAGCGCTCGATGGAATAACCCAATTATCCACGGGTGGAGATTTGGCAGTCTTTACTGAATAGTGAAGATTCAATGGGTTAATTTAACTTGTCCTGATGTTTTTTTCTATTGTACTATAATTCAGAGCACCAGCCGTTTTTTTAACTAAACCTCCGGGGCCATCTCAATTATTCGATGCCATTATGTTCTGTATGTTGAAGATCAGTTGGCGCCATTGACGATATTGATCTTGAGAAGTATTTAGATTTTCTCGGTGTGATTCGAAACTCGTGAGTATTATACTCATTTTTTTTTAAATCACTGTTGTAACCTGGTGACTTAATTTGTCGAATCTGTGAACTAAACCAATTAATTCCAGTACTGCAGTTTTGGTCTATTCTTCTTGGTCGAGAAATGTGAAATGGAGTTTTTAAAAAGAAAAAGAGTCTTCGTGTTTGCCTGAAATGAAGAGACGGTTCTCTCTCTAATCCCCCTCCCTCCCTCCCTCGTCTTTTGATGGGAAAGCTGCCCTGGCTGAGAGGGAATTAAAAACAGCACTGTCCAAATGAATATAAGACCATGAGACGTAGGAGCGGAAGTAAGGCCATTCGGCCCATCGAGTCCACTCCACCATTCAATCATGGCTGATTTCAACTCCATTTACCCGCTCGCTCTCCATAGCCCTTAATTCCTCGAGAAATCAAGAGTTTATCAACTTCTGTCTTAAAGACACTCAACGTCCCGGCCTCCACCGCCCTCTGTGGCAATGAATTCCACAGACCCACCACTCTCTGGCTGAAGAAATTTCTCCTCATCTCTGTTCTAAAGTGACTCCCTTTTATTCTAAGGCTGTGCCCCCAGGTCCTAGTCTCCCCTGCTAATGGAAACAACTTCCCCACGTCCACCCTATCTAAGCCATTCATTAACTTGTAAGTTTCTATTAGATCTCTCCTCATCCTCCTAAACTCCAATGAATATAATCCCAGGATCCTCAGGCGTTCATCGTATGTTAGGCCTACCATTCCTGGGATCATCCGTGTGAATCTCCGCTGGACCCGCTCCAGTGCCAGTATGTCTTTCCTGAGGTGTGGGGCCCAAAATTGCTCACAGTATTCTAAATGGGGCCTAACTAGTGCTTTATAAAGCTTCAGAAGTACATCCCTGCTTTTATATTCCAAGCCTCTTGAAATAAATGACAACATTGCATTTGCTTTCTTAATTACGGACTCAACCTGCAAGTTTACCTTTAGAGAATCCTGGACTAGGATTCCCAAAACCCTTTGCACTTCAGCATTATGAATTTTGTCTTTGTTTAGACAATAGTCCATGCCTCTATTCTTTTTTCCAAAGTGCAAGACCTCACACTTGCCCACATTGAATTTCATCAGCCTTTTCTTGGACCACTTTCCTAAACTGTCTAAATCTTTCTGCAGCCTCCCCACCTCCTCAATACTACCTGCCCCTCCACCTATCTTTGTATCATCGGCAAACTTAGCCAGAATGCCCCCAGTCCCGTCATCTAGATCGTTAATATATAAAGATAACAGCTGTGGCCCCAACACTGAACCCTGTGGGACACCACTCATCACCGGTTGCCATTCCGAAAAAGAACCTTTTATCCCAACTCTCTGCCTTCTGCCTGACAGCCAATTGTCAATCCATGTTAGTACCTTGCTTCGAATACCATGGGCCCTTATTTTACTCAGCAGTCTCTCGTGAGGCACCTTATCAAAGGCCTTTTAGAAGTCAAGATAGATAACATCCATTGGCTCTCCTTGGTCTAACCTATTTGTTCTCTCTTCAAAGAACTCGAACAGGTTTGTCAGGCACGACCTCCCCTTACTAAATCCACGCTGACTTGTCCTAATCCGACCCTGCACTTCCAAGAATTTAGAAATCTCATCCTTAACGATAGATTCTAGAATCTTGCCAACAACTGAGGTTAGGCTAATTGGCCTATAATTTTCCATCTTTTTTCTTGTTCCCTTCTTGAACAGGGGGGTTACAACAGCGATTTTCCAATCCTCTGGGACTTTCCCTGACTCCAGTGACTTTTGAAAGATCATAACTAATGCCTCCACTATTTCTTCAGCTATCTCCTTTAGAACTCTAGGATGTAGCCCACCTGGGCCCGGAGATTTATCAATTTTTAGACCTCTTAGTTTCTCTAGCACTTTCTCCTTTGTGATGGCTACCATATTCAACTCTGCCCCCTGACTCTCCTGAATTGTTGGTATATTACTCATGTCTTCTACTGTGAAGACTGACGCAAAGTACTTATTTAGTTCCTCAGCTATTTCCTTGTCTCCCATCACTAGATTACCAGCGTCATTTTGGAGCGGCCCAATGTCTACTTTTGCCTCCCGTTTGTTTTTAATGTATTTAAAGAAGCTTTTACTATCATTCCTAATGTTACTGGCTAGCCTACCTTCATATTTGATCCTCTCTTTCCTTATTTCTCTCTTTGTTATCCTCTGTTTGTTTTTGTAGCCTTTCCAATCTTCTGACTTCCCACTACTCTTTGCCTCATTATAGGCTTTCTCTCTTGCTTTGATGCATTCCCTGACTTCCTTTGTCAGCCACGGCTGCCTAATCCCCCCTCTGATAACCTTTCTTTTCTTTGGGATGAACCTCGGTACTGTGTCCTCAATTACTCCCAGAAACTCCTGCCATTGCTGTTCTACTGTCTTTCCCACTAGGCTCTGCTCCCAGTCGATTTTCGTCAGTTCCTCCCTCATGCCCCTGTAGTTACCTTTATTTAACTGTAACACCTTTACATCTGATTCTACCTTCTTTCTTTCAAATTGCAGACTGAATTCTACCATATTATGATCACTGCCTCCTAAGTGTTCCCTTACTTTAAGATCTTTTATCAAGTCTGGCTCATTGTTGGCACTTCTGGACAGGCTGATAATAGATAAGTCCCCGGGTCCTGATGGGATTTATCCTAGGATTCTCTGGGAGGCCAGGGAAGAGATTGCTGGACCTTTGGCTTTGATTTTTATGTCATCATTGGCTACAGGAATAGTGCCAGAGGACTGGAGGATAGCAAATGTGGTCCTTTTGTTCAAAAAGGGGAGCAGAGACAACCCCGGCAACTATAGACCGGTGAGCCTCACGTCTGTAGTGGGTAAAGTCTTGGAGGGGATTATAAGAGACAAGATTTATAATCATCTAGATAGGAATAATATGATCAGGGATAGTCAGCATGGCTTTGTGAAGGGTAGGTCATGCCTCACAAACCTTATCGAGTTCTTTGAGAAGGTGACCGAACAGGTAGACGACGGTAGAGCAGTTGATGTGGTGTATATGGATTTCAGCAAAGCATTTGATAAGGTTCCCCATGGTAGGCTATTGCAGAAAATACGGAGGCTGGGGATTGAGGGTGATTTAGAGATGTGGATCAGAAATTGGCTAGCTGAAAGAAGACAGAGGGTGGTGGTTGATGGGAAATGTTCAGAATGGAGTTCAGTTACAAGTGGAGTACCACAAGGATCTGTTCTGGGGCCGTTGCTGTTTGTCATTTTTATCAATGACCTAGAGGAAGGCGCAGAAGGGTGGGTGAGTAAATTTGCAGACGATACTAAAGTTGGTGGTGTTGTCGATAGTGTGGAAGGATGTAGCAGGTTACAGAGGGATATAGATAAGCTGCAGAGCTGGGCTGAGAGGTGGCAAATGGAGTTTAATGTAGAGAAGTGTGAGGTGATTCACTTTGGAAGGAATAACAGGAATGCGGAATATTTGGCTAATGGTAAAGTTCTTGGAAGTGTGGATGAGCAGAGGGATCTAGGTGTCCATGTACATAGATCCCTGAAAGTTGCCATCCAGGTTGATAGGGTTGTGAAGAAGGCCTATGGAGTGTTGGCCTTTATTGGTAGAGGGATTGAGTTCCGGAGTCAGGAGGTCATGTTGCAGCTGTACAGAACTCTGGTACGGCCGCATTTGGAGTATTGCGTACAGTTCTGGTCACCGCATTATAGGAAGGAAGTGGAGGCTTTGGAGAGGGTGCAGAGGAGATTTACCAGGATGTTGCCTGGTATGGAGGGAAAATCTTATGAGGAAAGGCTGATGGACTTGAGGTTGTTTTCGTTGGAGAGAAGAAGGTTAAGAGGAGACTTAATAGAGGCATACAAAATGATCAGGGGGTTAGATAGGGTGGACAGTGAGAGCCTTCTCCCGCGGATGGAAATGGCTGGCACGAGGGGACATAGCTTTAAACTGAGGGGTAATAGATATAGGACAGAGGTCAGAGGTAGGTTCTTTACGCAAAGAGTAGAGAGGCCGTGGAATGCCATACCAGCTACAGTAGTGAACTCGCCAACATTGAGGGCATTTAAAAGTTTACTGGATAAACATATGGATGATAATGGCATAGTGTAGGTTAGATGGCTTTTGTTTATGTGCAACATCGTGGGCCGAAGGGCCTGTACTGTGCTGTATCGTTCTATGTTCTATTACATAACACTAAGTCCAGAATGGCCTGTTCCCTCATGGGCTCCAACAAGCTGTTCCAAAAAGCCCTCCTGTAAACATTCAATGAATTCCCTTTCTTTGGGTCCACTGGCAACATTATTTACCCAGTCCACCTGCATATTGAAGTCCCCCATGATCACTGTGACCTTGCCTTTCTGACATGCCCTTTCTATTTTGTGGTGCATTTTGTGCCCCTGGTCCTGACCACTGTTAGGAGGCCTGTACAATACTCCCATTATGTTTTTTTTGCCTTTATGGTTCCTCAACTCTACCCACACAGACTCCACATCATCTGACCCTATGTCATTTAGTGCTATTGATTTAATTTCATTCCTAATTAACAAGGCAACCCTGCCACCTCTGCCCACCTCTCTGTCTTTTCGATAGGTTGTGAATCCCTGGATGTTTAAATGCCAGTCCTGAACCCCCTGCAACCACGTCTCTGTGATGCCTACCACATCATACCTGCCAGTCACAATCTGGGCCACAAGCTCATCTACCTTGTTCCATATACTGCGCGCATTTAAATATAGCACCTTTAATTCTCCATTGACCGTCCCTTTTGTTTTCTTAGTGTGGTTGACCTTGGTTTACTGAGCCTTTCCATACACTGTGTCATATTTTGTGAGATGGAGACTATCGTAACCTCTCCGGAGTCCTGTCTTTTCGTGCTTTTTTGTATTCCTAAGCAGCTACGCTTCCCACTGATTACTTCACCTCTTGGTTCCCTGACTTTCCCTTCCCCCCCATCTCTAGTTTAAAGTCCTATTGACCACCTTATTTACTCTTTTCGCCAGAACACTGGTCCCAGCTCGGTTCAGGGGAGACCATCCCAACGGTATAGGTCCCCCCTGTCCCAAAACTGATGCCAGTGTCCCATGAAAAAGAACCCCTCTTTCCCACACCGCTCTTTCAGCCATGTGTTAACTTCCCTTATTCTTGCCTCCCTATGCCAATTTGCACGTGGCTCAGGCAGTAATCCGGAGATTATGACGCTTGAGGACCTGTTTTTTAATTTGAAACCTAGCTCTTTATAATCTCTAAACAGGTCCTCTTTCCTAGACTTGCCTATGTTGTTGGTACCAACATGGACCACAACAATTGGATCCTCCCCCTCCCTCTCCAGTATACTTTCAAGCCGGTCAGAGATGTCCCGCACCCTAGCACCGGGCAGGCAACATACCATGCGGGACTCTTTATCCTGCTCACAAAGGATACTATCTAACCCCTGATAATAGAATCCCCTACAACTACAACTTGCCTATTTACTCCCTCCCCTTGAATGGCCTGCTGAACAATGGTGACTTGGTCAGCTGACTCATCCTTCCTGCAGCCCTGTTCGCCATCCACACAGGGAGCAAGTGCCTCGTACCTGTTGGACAGGGTCAAGGGCTGAGGCTCCTGAGTTCCTGACTGCTGGTTCCCTTTACCTGCCTCACTTGCAGTCACACCCTGCTGTCCCTGGCCACTGGCAGGATTTAAACTACTTACTCTGACAGGTGTGACTGCCTCCTGAAACACAGTGTTCAGGTAAGTCTCCCCCTCCTGGATGTGCCTCAGTGTTTGATGCTCAGACTCCAGCTCATCAACTCTGAGCCGGAGCTCTTCGAGCAGCCAACACTTACTGCAGATGTGGTCACTGCAGCTCGCAATGGGATCTGCCAGCTCCCACATCAAGCAGCTCAAGCACATCACCTGACCAGCCACCTCTAATTAATTAATTAGTTTAATTTAAGTTTACGAGTTTAGCTGTGTTTTTAAAAAAATTTGGGGCTGATTTGCTATCAACCAATCAGATCACGGCTTCCCTCTGACGTCACTTTTGAAAAAAAAAGTGGAAAACAGGAAGTTACCGTTAGGTTTTTATACTCACACAGAGACTGCTCCTCCTCCTCCGAACGGCTCCCGAAACTAGGCCGCGATCCCCGGGTTAAAGTAGGTTTTTATACTCACACAGAGACTGCTCTGCCTCATCCGAACGGCTCCCGAAACTAGGCCGCGATCCCTGGGTTCAAGTAGGTTTTTGTACTCACACAGAGACTGCTCCTCCTCCTCCGAACGGCTCCCGAAACTAGGCCGCGATCCCCGGGTTAAAGTAGGTTTTTATACTCACACAAAGACTGCTCCTCCTCCTCCGAACGGCTCCCGAAACTAGGCCCGAAGAAAGAGAGAGAACAAAACAGTAGGGAAAAAGCACCTTCTCCCACTCTGCACCGAATTACCTCACTGCACCAAATTACCAAGTTTCAAATTCCCACTCTGGATGTGTCTTACTCACTCAGGCTGTGTCTCTTTGACCTGCGCAATGCTTGAGCAATAATATGTCAGCAATAATGCCCCACTGTGGGGTAATTGGGTGCCCTTTCCTAAAGCATGGTGACCAGTGTGGTGAGTAACTCTGCAAGTGCATCTCAAGATCTCCGCCTTGATCTTACTCCTTTATCCTGTATAATCCTAAACACTAGTGCTGTGTAAAACTGAAAGGTGTTGGGGTTCTGCCCCAGTATGGCATTCCCATTTACCTGCAGTGAATTTCTAATACTTATTCCACAGGCTTGATGTGGTTTTGTACGCCAGGATTGTGATTGTGGCATTTTGTTTCACAGCTAATCGTATCTGAACCCTGTCTGTGATGACAATCACACCACTATTGCTGTATTTTTTTAATATCCAATATCTCCTGGCCTCCCAACTGAAATGAGCACTCAGCAGGTATTCTTGCCAAATTCAGCTTGTTTTTTTTCCTCCCTCCCATTTCCTCCTGGAGATTGTTCCTTAGCTGTCACGTTATACATTTTATTTCATTCAAGTGTTAATTCATTCAAGTGTTAATTCTTCATTCATGAACCTTTACAGGTAATGCAGCGTGGCCATTCAGTCACAGGACCCATCACAATTCTGTTGTTTATATTCTAAGCGCACACAAAACACGATTTGCAACACCGGTCACTGGGGATTATCATTCTGTCCTTCTTATGCCACAGGCACCAGAGCCAATTGCAGCATCAAACTCTGATCTAGCCTGAGATCAACTGACTGAATCTGTTCCCTAGTTATTCATTGCAGAAGCTAATTGAGCTACGAGGGGAGTGCTGTTTATATTGTTTAAAAACAATTTACAAATACACATTGTGGTTTACATTGAAAAGCGTTTTAACATTTCGGAAACCGTTTTTCAATATGGTTATTTAGAATGCTGCATCGGTGTATTAGGAATATACAGGGCAGTGATGTGCGCCATTGGTTTTTTTAATTTAAATTTAGAGTACCCAATTTTTTTCCAATTAAGGGGCAATTTAGCATGGCCAATCCACCTATAGAGGCATTGATAATAGAATCATAGATGTTTACAGCATGGAAACAGGCCCATCGGCCCAGCTAGTCCATGCTGCCCAGTTTCTATCACGAAACTAGTCCCACTTGCCTGCATTTGGCCCATATCCCTCTATACCCACCCTGCCCATGTGACTGTCTCCTGCACAGCTTTAGGTTGTGCAAGTGAAACCCATGCAGACACAGGGAGAATGTGCAAACTCCACACGGACAGTGACCCAGGGCCTGGATTCAAACCCAGGTCCTCAGTGCCTTGGCAGGAGTGCTAACCACTGTGCACCCCTTTGTTGCTTAGATGCATTTCCAACTAACTGAAATAAATATTTGACCAAGAAAGTGTCTTTACATTCTTTTCAGTTATAATTTTCATTCTTCACACAGGTCAATGTGTATAATTATCTTAGAAATAACATTATCCGTTTAGCAAGTAAAAAAATATTATCGTGTGGGAAAAAACTAACTTTGGACAGATTATTTTGTATTTTTTAAAAACGCCTACAAGAAATTCTCCTAATGGGCCTCTCCTTTTGTGACATTAGCTCTAGAGCTGGCATCATTTACTGAATAAATGCCAACTATACCCAGCTGCAGCGCTCCACCTCATCCCTCAGCACCTTGACAATCTTTATGTTGACACGTTGCTCGCCTGGTATCAAACCGGAGATTGTGGTTCAGCCCAAGACTTTCTCCAACTGAACACGAAGGGCGGAGCTATTTCATTTGCCTCCTGTCATAATGTTCTTCCCCTCCTTCCCCAGCTCCTTATCCAAGCTGCAGCGAACAATTCATCAGCCCCGCTGACCCCAAGTTAAACATAAAACCCGATATCCTGTCCATTACCAACACGTCTTGCTTGCTCCTCCACGTCATCATCTACTTCAACTCAGCCATTCGATATAACTTTCAGTAAATTGGCTGCATTACAGTGAAGGGCAAGACAATGTCATGTTTAGTTTACAGTGAGGTTACAATAAATATCAGAAACTGAACTCCAGACTAAGAGTGAACAATATCAGAAGAAGATCAGATAAGTACCGATGAATACAATTTTCACCTCAAATTTGAAAGGCAACTTTTTCATTGTCCAAGCTTCCTACAAATGTTGCTAAGCATGTACACGGAGAAAGAAATAAGCGGTGCATAGATTTGTCTGAGGAAAGTAAATTGCATGTTGTAATTTAAAGAGTTACAAGCAAATTCATCGATGGCAGACAGACTACATTCAGATGACTTAAACTCCCAGGGCAGGAACACTGCATAATTTGAAAATCAACAATAAATATTCCTGGTACTGCTACAACAGAAATCCATTCTCTGTAGTACTAAGAGCTGATATCCAATAAATCAATGTGTACACCGTTTAAGACGTGTACATTTAACAGTCAACCACATTGCTGGAGTCACGTGTAGGCTACACCAGGTAAGGGCGTTATCATAGAATCATAGAATTTTCAGCGCAGAAGGAGGCCATTTGGCCCATCGAGTCTGCACCGGCCCTTGGAAAGAGCAGCCTACCCAAGCCCACACCTCCACCCTATCCCCGTAACCCAGTAACCCAACCCAACCTTTTTTTTGGACACTATGGGCAATTTATCATGGCCAATCCACCTGACCTGCACATCTTTGGACTGTGGGAGGAAACCGGAGCACCCGGAGGAAACCCACGCAGACACGGGGAGAACGTGCAGACTCCGCACAGTCAGTGACCCTAGCCGGAAATCAAACCTGGGACCCTGGAGCTGTGAAGCAACTGTGATAACCACTGTGCTACCGTGCTGCCCATTAGTGAATCAGGTGGATTTTTACAACAATCAACAATGGTTTCATGGACTTTTAATTCCAGGTTTTGATTGAATCCAAATTCCACCATTTGCGATGGGATTCAAACCCAGAGCATTACGCTGGGTTTCTGGATTACGAGTCCCGTGACAATACTACAATACCACTGCCTCCCAGCGCAGAGTGCATGGGCAAAAGGGTGGATTGTCTGAAACCAGAAGATTGATCAGGTGAGCGCTCGTGGTCAGATTTTCTTCTGCCACTTGTTTAATTTCACCTTTCCTTAGTAACGGCACTTTGATGAATTACATTGTATAAAGTTCATCACGTTGCCCATTTTACTTTGGCCTTCAGTTTGTTTAATTAGATTAATTTGTTCAATCAATATAGTTGGACCCTTTTCTAAACCATAAAGCATTGAACTCCAGTGCTCATACTAATGTCTACATTAGATAGATTACACTAAAGGTAATCTCTGTGTAAGATGTGATGGTGAAATATCTTGTCACTCACCCCGTTCATGGTCATGCTGGGGGCATTGATGACATCACCCATGAGGAGCAAATGCTGGTCCAATCCGTGCACTCTAACGCCTTACCATCTAACGGTTGGGTTGGGAGGGGTTTGGTTCGGGAATGGTCAGAAACAGGGCCTAGGTACCACCGAGACTCTCTAGGTCAACACACTTCATTCAGGTGGAGTTGAGAGGGACAACTGTGGGAAATGGCTATTGTGTGTGAAAGGGGAGGGAGTGAGGTTTAGTGGAGAGGTGCTCCCTGAGGAGGAAATGCATGGGTGGATGTCCCAGAAGAGTGGTGGGCTGTGGGTCAGAGCACTGCTGGGAGTCCTCATTGCTCACTTTGATGTTCTCTTGCTTTCAGTTTCTGATTCTGGAGAATCATGGAGCCAGTCAAGTTGTCAATTCTACTCATTACTAACAACCAGCAGCCGTGATATCAACATGCCGCTGCCCAAGGTCAGGACCAGCACTCTGCAGCGGAGGGGAAGATGGGGCCTGTTGATATTCCAGGAGTAGAACGACAGATGGTGGAGCCTCGTAAGAGGCACTACTGCTGAAGGGCTTTCCGACATTAAACACCCTGTCTCCAGATGTCAGGGCTGCAGTGCTGGAGAAGACTGCGTCTGTTCCGGTGGACCAACTTTGCTAGGTCATGCAAGAGCTGGCACCGCATGGCCTGGGAGGTCACCCATTCATTGGCTGTGGCCCCTAATGTTACTGATGCTCTGACCTGCGCAAGCAGCTCATTTAAGGGCAGCATGGGTGGCCTGTGTCGCATTTTCCAGTCAGCCACACACAAGTGCATATGGGCGGTCACAAATGCACTATTCGCGAGAGCCCACATGTATGTCAACCAGGACTGGGACCAAGTAAACCAGGGCCATGGGTTTCACCTGCTTAGCAGGCATGCCCCAAATCTAGGGTGTAATCAAGTACACGCAGGTGGCCTTGCAGTCTACATGGGGGCATAAGGCACCATTTATGAACTGCAAGGGATATTATACTCCCTCAATGTCCAACTTGTTTGTGACCACACAATGTGCATAATGCAGATGTGTGCCCGTTTCCCGGGGAATGTCCATGATAGTTACATCTTGGGGCACTCTCAGATCCCAGCTATCACCGAGGGAGAGTAGCAGCTGGACGGATGGCACTTCGGGGACAGGGGCTACCTGCTCAGGAGGTGACTGATGCCGCCAGTGGAGAGGTCACAAACGCCCTCTGAGACTCACTATAATGAGGCTCATGCGTCAACACATGTGCTGGTCGAGCAGGAAATTGAACTGCTGAAGAAGGGGTTCCAGTACCTGGACCGGTCTTGATGGGGCCCCTCCAATACAACCCCCAGGGGGTGTCCCACATCAGAGTGGTCTACTCTGCCCTCCACAACGTGGCACTGCAGCGGGGAGACCAGCTTGACCAGAAGATGGGGGAGTGCCACATCTCCTTGGATGAGGAGGAGTTTGCGAAGAATAGCAAGGAGCAACCTATGGAGGAGAAGGAGAAAGAACCTTGGACGATAACCAGGGTCTGCATAGGCTGAAGAGCTAGGGATGCCCTCATAACTTCTTGTTTTGGTGACGACCAGGATTAGAGAGTGAAGAGCTCCCCAATCATGGGGTGTGGCATAAATTCACAAAAGTGGTACCAGCCAAAGGTCCTCAATGGTGCCCACATTCATGGGCTGTGGACTACAGCCTTTGGCTGAACTCTGCAGGAGAATGATGATGAATTTTACCGAGGACAGAGCGATGCTACTTTCATCCTCAGCCGTCTGACTTCTGCCTGACAGAAAGCTGAGTGCATCCTGCCAATGCTTATGGGGTTTGTGCCTGCATCATGCAGTTGAAGTCCTGCATCATGCAGCTCATGACCCCAGCCATGATGGTCATGAGCTGAACAATGGAGCAGACATCCCCTGTGGAGTGCGAGTCCTGGGTCAAGGTCCCGACCCTCACAATGTTGGCCTTGTTGCGTCGGACTGATGACACCATCTCCTCAGACAGAAGATGGTGGGACTCCTCCAGTCGGCCTTGCATTCTGACGAGGGATGGTATCATTCCTTCCTGATGCTCCCAATTCTGCCTTTGCACCTCCAGCAGCTCTGGGACACCCAGACCCAGGGGCACGACATCGGCCTTGGGATCAGCAGAGTCCTCAGCACCGGCATCTCTCAGAGTGCTAGATCAATGAGATGTCCCTGCCTCTGCATGCTGTGGATCATCAGCTGTAAGGTGCTCACCAGTCAGTGACCCAGAAGCCAACAGTGTTGTTGGAGTTGCACTCATCCAGGCAAGTGAGGAGTATTCCATCACATTTCTGACTTGTGCGTTGTAGATTGTGGACAGGCTTTCGAGAATCAGGATGTGAATTATTCGCCACAGGACTTCTGGACTCTGACCTGTCTTGTAGCCACAGTATTAATATGGGTAGTCCAGCTCAGTTTCTGGTCAATGGTAACCCCCAGGATGTTGATAGTTGGAGGATTCAGCAACAGTAATGCCACAGAATTTCAAGGGGTGATGGTTAGATTTTCTTCTTGGGGATGGTCATTGTCTGGCACTTGTTAGGCCAAGCCTGGATATTGTCGCGATCTTGCTGCATTTGGACATGGACTGCTCCTGTATCTGTGGAGTCACAAATGGTGCTGAACATTATGCAATCATCATTTAATATCCCCACTTCTGACCTTATGTTGGGAGGAGCAACTGAAGATGGTTGAGCCCAGGACTCTATCCTGAGCAACTCCTGCAGTGATGTCTTTGGTCTGAGACCTCCAGCAACCACAGCCATCTTAATTTGTGCTAGGTATGACTAACCAACAGAAAGTCTCCCCCCGCCCCCCACGCTCCCCGATTCCCATTGACTCCAGTTTAGCTCAGGCTCCTTCACACCACACTTAGCCAAGCGCTGCCTTGATGTCAAGGGCTGTCACCCTCACCTCACAAATTCGTTATTGACATTAAAGTCTACATCGTGGTGAAACAAGCCCCAGGATTCTCGGCCTGGGTGATTGTCTGTGCAGAGACTGCACATTCTGCCTGTGCCTACATGGGTTTCCTCCGGTTTCCTCCCACAGTCCCGAAAGACGTGAATTGGACATTCTGAATTCTCCCTCTGTGTACCCGAACAGGTGCCGGAGTGTGGGGACTAGGGGATTTTCACAGTAACTTCATTGCAGTGTTAATGCAAGCCTACTTGTGACACTCATAAAGATTATTTTTATTTTCCAAAAGGAGATATTTTATTTTAAAAGATGATTCATTTAAATTAACCATACTTATGGTTGACAAATAACTCTGATTGTCTGAAAGAAATGAAAGTTGCCTCAGCCCTCTTCATAATTCAGTAGCTTGAAAACCTACTTATTGGGTCAAATCTGAATTTCTGGTTTTATTTGGGAGAAGAGCTGTAGTCACGAATAATACGCTAACAGATAAGAATGGTGCACTACTTATATAACATGTAATTTCCAATGGTGGGTGGAAGTTAGACATATATGTCTAGAGTGACTTTTATGTTTATTTGAATGTTAAATAAGTACACATCACAATTTTACTGGGGAGAAAAAAGAAAACCAAAGACTCTTATGCGATTATGTAGCAAAAACACACACAGAGTTTTATATATATACAGATGGAACCTTGAGAAAAAAAGACAGCCTTTGCAAACTCAATACAGTGGGGGCAAATCAGCAAACCAAAATGAGCCTATTAGTTTAGAGCTAAGTTACATCCATTAAACATTTTTCATCTTTAGATAAAGCCACATTATGCCATTAGCTTTCAGGAAATTACTTATCGTAGACAGCTGTATCATAACATGGTAACATGATGTTACTAAGGAGAGCTGTCATAAAACCATTTGTTTTCCAATGACTTGCAGTGCCCCGCATTTTAAAATTCTCTCCTCTTTACGGATATTTGATTATAGTTCACAGATGACATGGCACATTTATTGCAGCAGCTTTAATAGCAAAAAACAACACTTCAAAGATTGAATCAACGTGTTCATATTTTGGAACAAAGATTACATAAGAGGGACATAAATGTTCTCAGTTATTGTAAACAATCGCTGACGTTTGGCAGAATATAGGGACTAAAATATTTAGCATTTAGTTAAATCAAATAGCAACCTCTCAAACATTGCTAAAGAGTTGCAAGATGTTTAGCTTCCATTCCAAAACCGTGAATGGATAAAGCATAAATAGAATTTCCTGATAATAATAATAATCTTTATTGTCACAAATAGGCTTACATTAACACTGCACTGAAGTTACTGTGAAAATCCCCTATTCGCCACATTCCGGCGCCTGTTCGTGTACACAGGGAGAATTCTGAATGTTCAAATTACCCAACAGCACATCTTTCGGGATTGCTGCCTCACAACGCCAGGAACCCGGGTTCAATTCCAGCCTTGGATCACTGTCTGTGTGGAGTTTGCGCGTTCTCCCCGTGTCTGCATGGGTTTCCTCCAGGTGCTCTAGTTTCCTCCCACAGTCCAAAGGATGTGCGGGTTAGGTGGATTGGCTATGCTAAATTGCCTCTTAGTGTCCAAAAGGTTAGGTGGGGTTACTGGGTTATGGGGTTAGGGTGGGGGAGTGGGCCTAGGTAGGATGCACTTTCGGAGGGCAGTGCAGACTGGATGGGCCGAATGGCCTCCTTCTTCACTGCAGTGATTCTATGATCATGAAATATGCCCAAAATGTCTTGCTTCTTGTGAACTTCTTTTATTGGCAAAATTCATTGGTTAAAATTTTAAAATAAACATATATTTTCACATTAATGAGAATGGCCTTGGATTAGAGCCAATGCACTAGAAGAGAGTAGTCAGCACCAAAGCAAAGATGGGTTAGTGTTTTGGTGCAGTTACTTGGGTTTCTTGTTTTGTCTCTGTTTCCTCGTTATTTACTATCTCTGTAATTTTTCTTGCATTTTTTTAATAAGCATATTTATTGAGATTTTACATTTTTTAATAAAATAATACCACAAAGTTACAAAGTAATACAGCTCCCAGAACAAGGGAGGATAAAAATAACAGACAGTTTAACCCGGATGAGCACAGTATGGAACCAGGGACCGCTGTCGTAATTGGCTTAATACCGTAAATAAACAGATGACCCAGCACAGCCTTCTCTTCCTGCATTCCAGACCACTTGCACCCATGGAGGAGCAAGGGACAAATTTGTTATAAACATCTTTGCAAAAACAAAAGAAAATACATGGAAACCCCAGATCTGCAAGAAGTTAAAGACATACTACACAACCCAACAAAAGCCCTAATCCCAGTCCCAAGGAAGAGCCACAATTATAACGAAAGGAGAGGAAGAGAGGACCGGCAACAGTAACAATATGTTCAGACTATGGTCAGGCCCACAAGGGACTCCCAAGGCAGAAAAGAAAGGGGTAAAAGAACAGACCTACCTGGGCTATCCCACCAGATGACCCTCAAAGAAGAGAACAGGCCTCCCCAGGAGGAGACCATTGGATATCTACAAAGGCACAGAACTGAACCCATCCCCGACCTCTGAGCACTAGAGAGACAAGGAAACAAAACCCAGCCCCGCAGGAAGCCCCTCCCCACACCCTCAGAGAAGGACATCCTGAGCCCCTAGGGATAACAGGATAACAGACACAGCACGGGAACTGGCCAAGCCCAGCACCAATCGACACACAAAAAAACTATACCCCCAAGGACTTCAGCACATCCCTAAACACCTGCTCCCCAGTCGGGCCTCAACTTTCCAGCCCCATCCAGAGTAATGCACCACAAGAGGATGATTATTCCATCCCAAGCTTAGAGTGGGGTGGGGGGGGGAGGGGTTCTCCCACCCAAGATGATGAGGAATCATCAAGACTCCCAATAATTAGGCAGTCTGGGAGAGAGAGCCGACACCTTCACGTCCGGCACAAACACAGCAACATCCGCCCAACAACCAGGACAGATCAGGATAAGAAAACCAACATCATGCTCACCCAAATGAAGAGAAGAAAAGAAGAGAAGAAACCGCCCAGAGAGGGGACACCCAGCCTAGCTCAAAGTGACCACTGACGCAGAGAATCCTCCAATCTCAACAACCTGACCACCACAGAAGCCCAGAGGAGGAACACAAAGAGAAATCCAGACAAAGGGAAAGAAAAACTCAACCTCAAGAAGGAGACAGGAGGAACCCAGACCTCTCCAGGATACAAACTCTGCCCAGGCCAAAGAAGGATGAAGACACGGGATGGGCAACAAATGCTGGCCTAGACAATGAAGCACACCATCCTGTAAAAATTAATACATTTTTAAAAACCCTGTGAAATCACCTTTTTGCATATACGTGTCAATTTCCTTACCTCTCCACTTTGAAGTTACAGTTTCTACACCTCCATTTCTTTCCTCTGGTCACCTCGGTAAACACTTGCTTTTCTCACTGATATGCTCATTTGCATCTAAACATCTCTTCAGCCATCTCCCTGTTTTATTTTCTTTTATCCCAATTTCATTTTCTCTTTAATCTTAATTTTTCCCAATCCTTAGCAGTGTTCCTTTCATAAATTAACCGTGATGTTCTGACAATGTCAGGGGAGGCAACCAGCAACTACAGCTCAGTAAACAACCTTGCATTTTTGTCAAGGTACAAACTCTTCATCCCTGAGAAAGGAGCTATTGCTCTGAGCCGATTTTCATTTTGACTCGGCCGCTAGGTGGTCAATTTCACTGTACAATGACGAGGATGGGCGCACAGAAGAGGTCTGAAAATGGAGTTCTTCATCAATGGAGTGTAAAAGGTGAGAACTTGGGTGAGAGTGGAACTCTCCAGTAAGTCATAAGTGAGTCCCCCCCAAACTGACGTTTAGTGCAACATTTTAAATTCAACTTAGAAATTTAAAAATGTAAATATTTTTAAAAATTAAACATCTGTAAAAGAAACTGCAAATTAGTCAATGCTTAACAGAAACTGTCAGTAGCAGTTAACACTTTACAAATTGGCTGTTAAATATCAGAAGCGTTGGTGGATTGGGAAATTAAAAGGAAAGAAAATGGTAAACGTTGAAAGAAATGTTTCATAGTTCTCAACAATATGCATCCCACCAAGAAATAAAATCTCCACAGGAAAGCAATCCAATTGTGACTAACTGAAGAGGTTAAGGTTAGTCTTAGATTTAGAGAAGACATTTATAATATGCTCAAAAGAGTCGTAGGCCTGAGGATTGGGAGAGTTTTATTAGAAACCAGAATCTAGTGACCAAAAATTGATTTTAGAAAAAGGGAGATTTAGATTTAGATTTATTGTCACATGTACTGAGGTACAGTGGAAAGCATTGTTCTGCGTATAGTCCAGGCAAATCGTTCCATACATGGAAAACATAGGACACATGATAAATACACAATGTAAATACATGGACATAGACATCGGATGAAGCATATGGAATATAGTGTGCCAACTGTAGAAACGATGCATAGAAAGATCAGTTCAGTCCATAAGAGTAGTTCAGGTAACAGTGGGGAAGAAGCTGTTTTTGAACCATTGATGCGTGTTCTCAAACCTTTGTATCTTCTGCCCGATGGAAGAGGGCGGAAGAGAGAATAAACCTTGTGGGAAGGATCTTTGATTATGCTGCCCACTTTCCCAAGGCAGTGGGAAGTGCAGACAGAGTCAATGGCTGGAAAGCGGGTTTGCGCAATGGACTGGGCTGCGTTCTCAACCCTCGGTAGTTACGAGCAGTTGCCATACAAGGCTGTGATGCAGTCAGATAGGATGCTTTCTATGGTGCATCAGTAAAAATTGGTTAGAGTCATTGTGAATATGCTGAATTTCCTTAATTTCCTGAGGAAGTTTCCTGAGGTGCTGTTGTGCTTTCTTGGTTGTAATGTGGATGTGGGTGGGCCAGGACAGATTGTTGGAGATGTTTACACCTAGGAATTTGAAGCTGTCAACCATCTCCACTTCGGCAGACATTGAGGCAGACAGGACAAAATAGGATATGAGTACTAGCAAGAAATATCAAAGCACTGTCAGAGTTTCTAAAAATATGTAAAACATAAGAGCGTATTGAAAGTAAACGTGGATTCCTTAGACATTCAGACAGAGGTATTAGCCTGAGAATAAAGGAAATGACCGAGATGTTGAACACATTTTGCATCTTTCGTCGCAGTAGCAGGCAGCAAGAACGTACCAGAAATCGTGGGGAACCAAGGACTTAATGAAAGTGACAAACTTAAGGTAATTATTAGAAAAGAATAAGTGCTGGAAAGATTTATCGGGAGAAAAGCTGTCAATTCCCTTCAACCTGATGGCCTACATCCAACAATTCTAAAAGATATAGCGGCAGAGATAGTGGATGCAATAGAACATAGAACATTACAGCACAGAACAGGCCCTTCGGCCCTCGATGTTGTGCCGAGCATTGTCTGAAACCAAGATCAAGCTATCCAACTCCCAGTCATTCTGGCGTGCTCCATGTGCCTATCCAATTACCGCTTGAAAGTTCCTAAAGTGTCCGACTCCACTATCACAGCAGGCAATCCATGGTCCCAGAGGATTGGAAGTTAGCAAATGTATCAACACTATTCAAGATGAGAGGGAGAGTGAAACCGAAATCTACAGACCAGTTATCCGTTGGGAAAATACTGAAATTCATTATTCTGAAAATCATAATATTATTGGGCAAAATCAACATGAAAAGGAAATCAGCTTTGGCAAATCTAGAGTTTTTTTTAAGATGTAATTAGTAAGGGAGACCATAAGGAACCGGTGAAATTAGTGCATTTAGAGTTTCAAAAGGAATTCAATAATGTGCCACACCAAACATTGTTCTTCAAGATAAGGACTCCTGGGGATAATATGTTAGCATGGACAAAGGTTTGACTATAGGACAGAAAACAGAGTTCATACCCTGTATCCATGTAAACATAGATAAATAAGAGCAGGCTGCACACCCCCTGCTATCCAGTATCATCATGGCTGATGTTCAATCTCAACTCCAATTCCGCATCTATTCCCATATTCCTTGAGTTCAAAAATCTGTTGATATAAGCCAAGAACATAAAGAATTTTCCAAAACCCTCTGCAGTAGAGAATTACAAAGATTCAAAGTTCAGAATTTTCTCCTCCTCTCCATACTAAATGGTTGTCCACTTGTCCTGGGACATGTCCTGAGTTCCAGAATCTCCAGCCACTCAGCAGGATTGGGGGAGGGGGGTTGGGGAAGGAGGAGAGGGGGGGGCGAGGATTAGTGGCATCAGGGCTGGGGAGCAGGAGATGAGGTTAAGGAGTGGGCCACCTGGGCCGGGTCTGTGTAATGGGTCCGATCTGTGTAATGGGAGTGGATCTGTGTAATGGGGGTGGGTCTGTGTAATGGGGTGGGTCTGTGTAATGGGGGTGGGACTATGTAATGGGGGTGGGTCTGTGTAATGAGGCAGGTCTGTGTAATGGGGCGGGTCTGTGTAATGTGGTGGGTCTGTGTAATGGGGGTGGGACTATGTAATGGGGTGGGTCTGTGTAATGGGGTGGGATGATGTAATGGGGCGGGTCTGTGTAATGGGTTGGCCTGTGTAATGAGGGTGGGTCTGTGTAATGGGGTGGGTCTGTGTAATGAGGGTGGGTCTGTGTAATGGGGTGGGTCTGTGTAATGGGGGTGGGACAATGTAATGAGGGCGGGTCTGTGTAATGGGGTGGGTCTGTGTAATGAGGGCGGGTCTGTGTAATGGGGTGGGTCTGTGTAATGAGGGTGGGATGATGTAATGGGGGTGGGTCTGTATAATGGGGGCGGGACGATGTAATGAGGGTGGGTCTGTGTAATGGGGTGGGGCGATGTAATGGGGTGCGTCTGTGTAATGGGGTGGGTCTGTGTAATGGGTGGGACAATGTAATGAGGGCGGGTCTGTGTAATGGGGGTGGGATGATGTAATGGGGCGGGTCTGTGTAATGGGGTGGGTCTGTGTAATGGGGCGGGACAATGTAATGAGGGCGGGTCTGTGTAATGGGGCGGGTCTGTGTAATGAGGGTGGGTCTGTGTAATGAGGGCGGGACGATGTAATGGGGCGGGACAGTGTAATGAGGGCGGGTCTGTGTAATGGGGGCGGGTCTGTGTAAGGGGGGTGGTTCTGTGTAATGGGGCGGGACAGTGTAATGAGGACGGGTCTGTGTAATTAGGGTGGGTCTGTGTAATGGGGCGGGGCAGTGTAATGGGGGTGGGACAGTGTAATGAGGGTGGGTCTGTGTAATGAGGGCAGGACAGTGTAATAAGGGCGGGTCTGTGTAATGAGGGCGGGTCTGTGTAATGGGGCGGGACAGTGTAATGGGGCGGGACAGTGTAATGAGGGCGGGTCTGTGTAATGGGGCGGGGTGATGTAATGGGGGTGGGCCTGTGTAATGGGGTGGGTCTGTGTAATGGGGTGGGACAATGTAATGAGGGCGGGTCTGTGTAATGGGGGTGGGATGATGTAATGGGGGCGGGTCTGTGTAATGGGTGGGTCTGTGTAATGGGGGTGGGACAATGTAATGAGGGTGGGTCTGTGTAATGGGGGTGGGTCTGTGTAATGGGGGCGGGACAATGTAATGAGGGCGGGTCTGTGTAATGGGGTGGGGCTGTGTAATGGGGGTGGGACAATAATGAGGGCGGGTCTGTGTAATGGGGGCGGGTCTGTGTAATGAGGGCGGGTCTGTGTAATGAGGGCGGGACGATGTAATGGGGGCGGGACAGTGTAATGAGGGCGGGTCTGTGTAATGGGGCGGAACAATGTAATGAGGGCGGGTCTGTGTAATTTGGGCGGGACAATGTAATGAGGGTGGGTCTGTGTAATGGGGCGGG
The DNA here is from genome assembly GCF_047496885.1 of Scyliorhinus torazame. Classification (NCBI taxonomy): domain Eukaryota; kingdom Metazoa; phylum Chordata; class Chondrichthyes; order Carcharhiniformes; family Scyliorhinidae; genus Scyliorhinus; species Scyliorhinus torazame. The sequence goes on from NC_092718.1 coordinate 183,571,819, forward strand.
TCTGTGTAATGAGGGCGGGTCTGTGTAATGAGGGCGGGACGATGTAATGGGGCGGGACAGTGTAATGAGGGCGGGTCTGTGTAATGAAGGTGGGTCCGTGTAATGGGGTGGGACAGTGTAATGGGACGGGACAGGGTAATGAGGGCGGGTCTGTGTAATGAGGGTGGGACAGTGTAATAAGGGCGGGTCTGTGGAATGAGGGCGGGTCTGTGTAATGGGGCGGGACAGTGTAATGGGGCAGGACAGTGTAATGAGGGCGGGTCTGTGTAATGGGGGCGGGACAGTGTAATGGGGGCGGGACAGTGTGAGGGGGTGGGTCTGTGTAATGGGGGCGGGAGAGTGTAATGAGGGCGGGTCTGTGTAATGAGGGCGGGTCTGTGTAATGAGGGCGGGTCTCTGTAATGGGGGCGGGTCTGTGTAATGAGGGTGGGTCTGTGTAATGGGGCGGGACAGTGTAATGGGGGCGGGACAGTGTAATGGGGTGGGTCTGTGTAATGGGGGCGGGCGGGACAGTGTAATGGGGCGGGTCTGTGTAATGAGGGCGGGTCTGTGTAATGGGGCAGGACAGTGTAAGGGGGCGGGACTGTGTAATGAGGGTGGGTCTGTGTAATGGGGCGTGACAGTGTAAGGGGGGCGGGTCTGTGTAATGCGGGCGGGTCTGTGTAAGGGGGGGGCGGGTCTGTGTAAGGGGGGGGCGGGTCTGTGTAAGGGGGGGGCGGGTCTGTGTAAGGGGGGGGCGGGTCTGTGTAAGGGGGGGGCGGGTCTGTGTAAGGGGGGGCGGGTCTGTGTAAGGGGGGTGGGTCTGTGTAAGGGGGGGGCGGGTCTGTGTAAGGGGGGGGCGGGTCTGTGTAAGGGGGGGGCGGGTCTGTGTAAGGGGGGGCGGGTCTGTGTAAGGGGGGGGCGGGTCTGTGTAAGGGGGGGCGGGTCTGTGTAAGGGGGGGGCGGGTCTGTGTAAGGGGGGGGCGGGTCTGTGT